>NC_026154.1:14417217-14445141 GCF_000512975.1 Sesamum indicum
GAGATGGAATCGCGCAGGGATGCGGTCAGGGCTTGGGGGAATCAGAGCTTGCGAGATGCTGACCCCGATATTTTTGAGATAATGGAGAAGGAGAAGGAGAGACAATATAAAGGAATTGAACTGATTGCCTCAGAGAATTTTGTGTGCAATGCTGTGATGGAGGCCTTGGGAAGCCATCTGACAAACAAATACTCTGAGGGAATGCCTGGTGCTCGCTATTATGGTGGGAATCAGTATATTGATGAGATTGAAACACTATGTTGCGAGCGTGCTTTGGCTGCGTTCGGGCTAGATCCTGAAAGTTGGGGTGTGAATGTGCAGCCCTACTCATGCACATCCGCCAATTTTTCTGTGTATACCGGGCTTTTATTACCAGGTGATAGGATAATGGGGTTGGACACACCTTCTGGAGGGAACACGAGTCATGGATGTTATTTGCCGAATGGGAGGAAAGTTTCTGGCGCCTCCATCTTTTTTGAGAGTTTGCCATATAAGGTGAACCCACAGACGGGGTATGTAGACTATGATAAGCTTGAGGAGAAGGCATTGGATTTTCGCCCCAAGATATTAATTTGTGGCGGGAGTTCATATCCTCGGGAGTGGGATTACGCAAGGTTTAGGCAGATTGCAGATAAATGTGGTGCAGTTTTGTTGTGTGATATGGCTCAGATTAGCGGTCTTATAGCTGCTAAGGTGAAATATTTGTTCTTTTCTCCGTGATGAACTTAAGGTTCTTGTGCTTTAACCATATTGCCTGGTTTGCGTTTGCTCTGCTTTTGTTGAACTTTGTCTCATGTCATGTATATGGATTTGATCAAAGCACATAAATGGGATTTAAGCCCATAGCATACCTGAATCTGTTTTGAATATTATGGCAGCTTAATGTTTTCCAAGAGTTCAACTTGCTTTAACTGTATAGTTTTCTGTGCATGGTAAATTGAGTGTTTGATATTCTCCTTATAAACTGGAGCTATGCATGGGTGTAATAGTATGGAATGCTTGACCCAGAATAATCCCTTTACCTTATAGCTAAATTTAGCCAATATGTACATGCTATATTCATTGAAATTTGCAACATTTTGTGGTTATTAAGCTTACTGGTTTGCCATTAATGGACTTGATTAATAACCTTGGTGTCCTGCCTTTATATGGTAGCCAGCTAATTTATATATATGTTATAAAATTCCATCTCTTCTGAATTTCATGTTTTATATTATTTTGTTGGTCAACTGAAAACATGTGTTTTGATAGTACTATACATCCTTTTTTTTTAAGAGCTTGCTTCTATTTTCTATCACGTCTGTTTTTCCTTGTGTAGATTTGGATGACTTGATTTACCAATTACAATGGTCTATATGCAGGAGTGTGCAAGTCCTTTTGAATATTGTGATATTGTTACCTCTACAACCCATAAAAGCCTTCGAGGTCCTAGGGGAGGAATTATTTTCTTTAGGAAGGGCCCAAAGCCAAGGAAGCGTGGCATGCTTTTGAATCAAGGCGATGGTGGCGATAGATATGATTTTGAGGAGAAGATTAACTTTGCTGTTTTCCCAGCACTGCAGGGTGGGCCACACAATAATCACATTGCAGCTCTTGCTATCGCATTGAAACAAGTGGCTACTCCTGAATACAAGATGTATATGCAACAAGTCAAGAAAAATGCTCGGGCCTTAGCAGCTGCCTTATTGAGAAGGAACTGTAGACTGATCACAGGGGGCACTGATAATCATATGTTGCTTTGGGATCTAAAAAATCGTGGATTGACAGGCATGCACTTTTACATACTATTTTTATCCTTTTCCATTTTACTGCAAAATTATGCTTGACAGCATATTGGTGTCTGAGGGACTAATATTTTTTATTGATACATGATTTCATCTATTTTGTGTAACAATTAAGATTCAGATCAGGTGGAAAAAATGTTCTTAGATGGATATATGATCACATTGCTGTTTTGTAAAATGTGAAAGATAATAGCGACAAGGGGCATGTATATAAATAGAATTGGACAGACCCTCTACGAATATAGCTCGGTCCATTCTATTTTGTTGGTCCCACTAGAGGTTCTTGTCTAAGTTCTCCAAATTTCTTATCGGTTAGAGAGATGATTTCTTGGTTGAGCAGATTTGCCATAGTAAATGATTTTCTCTCTATTGTAACTTCTAATGCTTTGACTCCTGAGCATACATTGATCTTCTCTGCATCTGCTGTGATATATAGGTAAAAACTTTGAGAAGGTCTGTGAGTTCTGCCACATTACTCTCAATAAAGTTACAACCTTTGATGACAATGGTAATATCACCCCAGGAGGCGTTAGGATTGGTATGTTGCATCACATCAATTGCAGTTTACGGATCTTTTAACTTTCAGCACGGTGGTGATTCTATGTGCACTAGTGATACTTTCCATGTGTATTCTTGCAGGTACACCTGCAATGACATCAAGAGGTTGTCTTGAGGCTGATTTTGAGATTATGGCTGAATTTCTCCTCAGAGCTGCACAGATTGCAAGTTCAGTGCAGAGAGAACATGGGAAACTGCAAAAATCTTTTCTAAAGGGGCTGGAGAATAACAAAGAAATCATTGATCTCCGAGCACGAGTAGAAAGTTTTGCATCTCAATTTGCAATGCCAGGATTTGATGTATAATGTGGTCTGGCGGTGTGGGTAGATGAACAAGCGTTCGGCTGTCCAAGTGTCGCATCTCAGTCTGACGGGCTGTACATGGCAACATCACATTGGAGTTCAGTTCTTGCCTGACCAAGTGATTGATGGCATTTGATATGATTTTGGCCAGCCTTTTGTGCTTAGCATTGACAGTTGTGGATACTCCTCCATGACACTTGGTTCTGCCCATGCCAGGCTGGCATATTCTGTGGGTCTAAGCTAGTTGGTCCTGAAGTTTGAAAACATTATGGGGTAACTGCTTCCTGCCTTGCTTCCTTCACAGTAAATAATAAAGTTTTGGTGGTCTTGGTGAATTCTTTATGAGGGACTGAAGATGGACCAACATCATCTGCTATTGTTTTGTTCACTGAGGGATACTCAGGGTTCACATTTTATGTAAATCCGCACTTAGGTTTCTTCCTCTATGATATTATACACAGAATTTCACATAGTTTTCACTTCATCGCTGAATTGTTGCACAGTTCTGGGGTTATCGTGTCCATCAGAATTATAAGAAAATCAAGAATCAGTACCTTTGGTTTTATACAAATATATGTCATTTTATTTGATGATTCACTTCGTCAATTCCTAGTTCTTGTAGACCACTTATGGCTATTGGCTTGATTGAAAACTTTGCATTCTGACTGTCAGCATCTGTATATGCATGTCGACTTATCTTAAGCATCCCCCACAAATTGGATTGACTAGTTCCTCTTGTGATGGATCCGTGCTTAGAAATTAGGAGGTTTTCCATCATCCAAGAGATCATTTGTTTTGATAAAAAGACTAGAGACAGGAGGGCTAGAAGAAGAAAGACAGGAAAAGGCAGCGAAAGCAGGATTTTCAGTTCTGTATTTACTTGTGTTGTTTGTGGAGGTTGAGGAGCAGCAAGAGCAGAGTTTTGCTCAATTACTATATTATTTTCGTCCTAATTTACCAAACTCTTGAGCCATTTTCTGGCTATTTTATCTCATTGGAAGTCTCTTTCTATCAAAATTTGCTGCCAGATATCATTCTTTGAACTGTGAAGTCAAAGAGTCCCTCAACAAGTAAGGAAAGAATACCAATGTAAGGAAAAGAATAGTATAATCAATAATGTTAGATGTGTTCAATGAGAATGTGAGAGATGCTATGACAAGCTTTTCATTGTATAATAATCATCACACTAGCAAGGAAGGAGACAATTCCAAGGTTAACTAGAAGAATATGTCAAAAGCTTCAGGTGGGAAAGAGAACCTGCCTTATTACGACAACTTTATTGAGGTTTTTATAATTGAAAATATTCTCTCATTATTTGAAAAATTTATAAATATCTTTTTAAAATTAAAAATTGATTAACAAATATGACAACCCACTATAGAAGGTATTTGTTAAATCAACGTTAATGTAAGAGAGAGTATTTATAATTATATCAAAATTCAAAGAAACTTGTTATCTATACTATCATAAAAGAAAACATTTTGATCGTACCAACTTTAGATTGCCCTAATTTATCTTTCATTTCATTTCTTCTCATTGAAAATATTCGGTCAAATTATTAATTTAATACTTTTAATAATTTTATAATTATTTTTTCTCTAAAACTACCCACTACTCTACATTTTTCTTTCACCTTACTTCTTCATATTATTAATTTATTTTTTTAATAATTTTTTTTATAATCTCATACCAATTTTTTATATGCTCGCGTAAACTGATGCTATCAATAACCAATTTATCTTAAAAGCAAACTTGGAGAACCTTTTTAGTAAACCCCACTCTCTCTCTCCCTCTCTCTCTCCCCATATCCTCTCCCACTTTCCCCATCATTGTATTTGTTCCACAGATGGAATGATTAGTCATTTTACTATCACAACTTGGGAGAATCTGACATGAAGTTGCTATCAACATCTCAATGTCTTGTTACACAGTCGTTTTATCAAGCGTTTACAGTGGGCTTCCCATACTCTATTTTAGCTGCTTCACAATTACCATTTTTTACCACTGCATTGTCTTTGAGTGCAAGAACTAAATTTGCAGTGCATAAAACACTCTAAATTGAAGCCTGACTGCCCATAAACTGAACTGTTATTACATCACTTGTTATAAACATAGAGATATCCATCCCACATTTGAACTGATATGATGAACTCAAGAATCATGTAAGCTTCAACACTTTCTCTCCCTAACGAGACGCTTCTTTTAAAGTTAAACTATGATAATAAAATACATATCATCATGGGGTCGGTGCAACGAACGTAAACTGTCTGTCCTTTTCAATTTTCCTCTTTAGTGCAATATGGAATTTCCTTACAACATGTTTGCTGCTTTAATCCTAAACCTCTCAACTATTCATGCTATAAATCGAATCTGTCGTTGGTTTCATACTTAGTTGACTCTTTATTTCAAATTTGGCTGGCAAATATGAGAAAGACTTTGTGAATCCCATCATTTGTTAGGTAGTTAGTGTTAATCAAACAACATAATTTGGTGGGTTGAGGAAAAAGAGGTTTGTCCTGATGAAGGCTGACACAAAATCAGGGCAAAGATATGTAGTTGTTTTACCATTGTACCAAGAAGCTGTCAATTTTTTTACTATTGTAAGAATGAGATTGTCATGAAAACAGGAAGCATAATTCCCTTTTTCTAACTTTATTTCAGTGTGATCACATCCTGTTTCCTTTTGACAGTAGAAGCATCTTTGAATTTGTGAAGGAGTAAGCATCATTACAAAAGTTACCCCCAAAATATGTTATGTTGAATGTTTCTCCATCATGTCCGAAAGGCCTAACCTTGTCCTCTTCGATCTGATTTTCATTTCTTGTGAAAAAATATCAAACACTGTGGATCATTTCACGTTAGTAATGGGATTTATGTTGTACTGACGTGGCGTGATTCATACCGTGTGACATTCCCAAGCCCGATCATACACGGACAACTCGCGATGGATATATGCTTCCAGGGGTGAAATAGTAAAAGAGACGGTCTTCACTTTGTGAATGATGGCTATTCTCTTTTTGTACCTTTTCTTGATCTTGTGAGAAACAAGGGGACTTATACCATACTGATGCGGCGTGATTCATACGCTCGATTCATACAAGGACAACTTCCTACGATGGTTATATGTTTTCAGGGGTAAAATAGTAATTTTCACATCGTCTTCACTTTGGGATGATGGGCGCTATTATCTTTTTGTAGCTTTTCTTGATCTCCTGAGAAATTAACAATGAGGATGAAATTGTATACATATATATATATATAAGCTGAGATATCATGAGTAGAAGAATCTGTTCCTTTTTGTGCAGGAAATTTTGCTTTCTGTTGAAGATATCACTGTCTTGATGACATATTCTCCTTGTTTCTTCCCTTAATTTAGTAATGCTACTTTTCTTCTTGAAAGCAAGAATCACATTCTTTTCCTTCAAGATTTTCTCTCACCAATACTTCTCCTCAAAGCTTCTAAGACATAAAATTACCAATAAGCCTTCATGAGATTGCATACACACTTTTGATATCCTAATATATATATATATATACATATTTTTGAAAAAAAATGACTTCTTGATTGGATGAAATTACATTAACACCCTCAAAATCCTGTCTTACGATACATATCCCTTTTGATTCGTCGGGTTTTCAAGGAGAAATTTGTAATATAACACGCTAATACAATGATACACATGGTTTTTCAAAAGGATTTCCTTTCTTCTTTTTCATATATTAATACATCTAAAATCTGATATAATGTCAGTATAATTATCCCTTATAATAAAAGGCAAAAAAACAAAACAACAACAAAAGAAACAATCATAACCAGATTAATTCTGATCAAAACTAAAATCCCATCATCTGATTTTCTTGCAATCCACTTCACATCTCTTAATTTCTTTCTTCCTCTGTGATTCTCTCTACCTATGTGAGCACATGTCCAAAAGCTTCTTCCTTCCTTCAACTATCTCATCCAACAAATCATCAACCTGCCCAACTATCTCCTCAACCCCACACTGCAAACCTGCTAAGCAACTCCTCAACTCCCCAACTTTCTCATCAATTACATCACTCTGATCATCCACCTCATAATCATGATCAAGAACCCTCTCCATCTCCATTTTCACCTCATCCATTGCAAATTTAGCCCTCTGCAGCTCATACAGAAGAATGCCGGGCTGTACTTGTAGACGACTCATCGCGTTTGCTATTCTCTGATGCAATTTACCGGTTGATACCATGAACTTGGTGGAGCCAAACAACGAGCTCCCTTCGTGGTGGGTCGATTGGTAAAAGCTCATTTCTGGCCAGTAGTACACTAGGCCACTGAGTAGAATGAGTAAGAGCAATGTGTTTACATTCCTCATTGCATGTAGGACTCCTCGGAATCCATTGTATTTGTTGAACTTTGATTCTGCTAAGACTGTCTCCTTCAACCTCAGAGACAGTGTCTGCAGCTTTGCTTCTGCTGTGCTCTTGTTTTCCTCTTGCAGTGCTGTGATTTCCCTCTGGCACCCGTTGATCGCTCGGATAACCTAAGGAAAATCAAACATTATAAGATGCATGTATCTTATGCTGTCCAAGCACAGCTAGCAGAGAGACGTGCGCCTGTAAAACATTGTAAAATTATAATTTTACCCCTGAGCGATCTGTTTATACTAACCTGGCGGGAAAGTTGAGGGTTTAAAGCACGATGATCGTGGAGCAAAGACGGTATATTGGCTGCAGACGAGGAGTATTTTTCAGTGGCAGATAGGCCTGATTTGAGCAAGTGGGAAGCTTCCCAGAGCCTGGAGGATTCATCCATGTATTCGTCAAGCCATTTATCTCCGAGAGGGAGATTGAGGTTGTGGACGAGAAGGGTTAGGTGGGAATGGAAGGAGCGGAGGGAGGAGAGGACGTGTTGGAGGAATGCGGCGGAGAGGATGAAGTTGTGAGAGAGGAAGAGGTGATCAAGATTGTCGAGATCCCGTGCGAGGAAGTTGAGGAAGGCATGAACAGAAGAATGGTTATGGGACATGATCATGGGAATTAGAATGCAGCAGTGGAGAAGAGAGAAAGGGAGATCAATGGCTGCTCTCCCTCTGCCCTCTGCCCTCTGCCCTGGGAGTCGGTGTTATATATAGTGATTAGATGAATGCAAAAAGAGAAATTGTTTGTTGGGAGCAATTATGTTTGCTTCCTTTCTTTCTTCCTTTGCTTGTTTCCTTTTCATTATTTTGGGGGGAGGGGGAGAAAGAAATGTGTTTGAGAATCATGTGGCTATCATGGTATTGTTTTTGGTAAATGTAATTTTCATAAATAAAAAAAAATATAGTACAATAATCATATAAATCAAGTAGTGTTTCTCTTTATAGGCCAAGTGATACGCCACAATTTATAAAGTGTATGTGTATTAACAGAGCTAGCTAAGGTAATGCTAAGTATACGCTGTCTAACATCCTCCACAATTAAACTAACTACAATATTCGGGTTCCGCTCAGTATGCTCGAATCGTTTAAGATTTCTTTCCCTCCATATATAGTAGATAACACCTTATTTAATCTTATACTTTCATTTTAAAATTCAAATTCAAGTTCAATCAAATATATATAGATTGAGTCAATACCTTTGAGTCTACGTACCCAAAATATATATTTATTTTTCTTCCTAATTTAATTGAATTATTATTTATCAACAGATCGACCTTCAAATGAAGAAACCTAATAAATTGAAGACATCATAACATTATTTATCGTGTAATTCTTTAACCATATACATTAATAATAAATAATTAGTTACATAAATATATTATCATGCTGGGTATATTTTTCAGTATTTTGATAGGTAATAATGTTTGGTTGAAAACTTGTCAATTTTAAAGGTTTGTAATATTGAATTAGATTGCTATATAAATATGCAGATTTAATATTGGGGAAAAAAAATTAGTCCTTTAACTTGGCTCTTGTTTAATTTTAGTCCACTAACTATGATAATATTTATTTTAAATTATCTCCAAAAATAAATCCATACATACGTACTATCTCTAACACATACTTATTTATCTTTGTTTTTTTATCTCTCTATCTCTATAAAACACAACAAAATACTCAAAAAATGAATCCAAACATTATGTACTATTTTAGGAATAGTTCAATTTTTTTTTCTTTTTTTTTTGAAAAGGGAAATCCCTAAAAGAATATTAATTCTCTGAATGTAGCCATAAAGAGAAGAAAAGGCAAAAACAATAACCAACAAAGTTTGAATTTTGATTTATTTTTATACTCTTGATCCAATGCAGAAAAAGAAAAGACTACAAAATTTAGTATGAACACTCTAAAGACACTCAACATATATAGACCCCATAAAGACAATGCTTTTAGGAGATCTGGGGAATATTTATAAATTTTTAAATATTAAGACGATATTTGTAATTATAACAAATTTTAGAGAATTTTGTTGTAATCTACTCTAAAAGTTATTATTCATAAATCATGTCCAGTAACACCCCTTTCGGCACTTTCTTGGCGAACTTAATTTGTTTACACAAATACAACGGGTTTAACGGGTCAAACTTTTCAGCACTACTGGTGATATTGGTATGCGTTTCATATCGATTACAAATTAGGAGTTTAAACTGCTTATAAGTTCCAAAAAACTTAATTTCTTCAGCAATATGCATTTCAGAATAAATTATAAGACTTATAAAGTTAAAATAGATAATATCTTGTGTGATGGGGCACTGATTACGTCAGGTATTATTGCATGAATTTTAAGACAGTGGTACAAAAAGAAATTAGAAACAATGATGTTGTCTCCAACAAGACAGTCTTGAAAATTGAGAATTGTGTTTTACTCAGAAACAAGAGGATTTTGTTGCAATTGCAATGCTTGCAAACCTCAACCTTTGAGTTCCTTTCAACATAAATATAAAAAGAAAAAAGAGGTGTTTGGACCCCACTGAAGACTTGTTTTAGTAGTGGTGAAAAGTGATGTCTTTTCCCACTTCAAAATTTCATCAAATGGAGTTACAAGGAAATTTAGATTAGCACCCATACCCAACTAAATACTTAGACACACACATATATATATACATATGACAAAGCGTAATTATACGTAAATTTTTTGAAAAATTATATTAGCACTTTAAAAAATTATTTAATACAGTGTCGGACACGAATATAGACACGGCTTAGATACGATTTGGACACAACATCCTTATCTCCAAAAATATAAAATAAAAAAAAGAGCATAGCGCCGATATGTTTAAATTTTTTTTAATAAATTTCAAATTTTGGGGTGTCTTTTTTTTTCAAAAGAAAAAAAAAAGAATTTTGGGCCTAATAGAAAAAAAGAATTATTCACTCCTCCCAACTAAAAATTTTGGGATAAATTACTAAAAAATCGAGAGATGGTCATGATAATTTAACTAATTTTTTATTGAGTATTTTTTAAAATAAACTGATTATGTATATTTTCTTAAGATACATTTAGTTAAAAATGTAGTGTAAGGCATGTCTATTTATATTTGATCTTAATATTTTCCATATTGCTTATTTTTATTTTATGCGAAATTTATAATACATATAATAAAAATATATATTCGTGTCATGTCATGTCCTGTTTTCTTTTTATGTATTTTTGTGTCGCCATGTCCATGTCCATGCATCATAGAGTACCCCTAACATTGTTTTGGCATAAACATGTCAGTTTTTTTAGTTAAAATTTACCAAATTTGTTATTTTTTTCAAAAAGAAAATTGAATGAAAAGATTCGTATATATCTCCAATTGATTTATTACTAATTTATTGCAAGTCAAATAAATCTTTTTATGATAAAACTACCTTATACATCTCCACACTAATACATCTAAGGTATGTATATTTTCACCCTTACAAGGGTAGTTTAATAAATATATATATATTTAAACCGTAATAAGTCAGTACCAAGTCAATTAAGGGTAAATATAAATTTTATTTATTTATTTATTTTTTGCAAATATCAACAAATTTACTGAATTTTGACTAATAGAGAAATCTATTTATTAGTTGAAAATAATATTGAAGTATTAATATAATTTTTAAATCACAAAATAATACGTATAGTAACACTAAATTTTAGAGAAAAATGATATGATCACCCTTATATACATATATATATATGTATGTATTTGATGACACCAAATATTGTCACACCAAGGTTAGCAGTGACAAACTTGCTATAATCAGACCGGTGGACTGGTGGCGGCTGAAATTGTGCATTGCACATAAAATAAAGCAGAGAGTCAAGTCAAAAAATTCTAATCGAAATCAGGTTTGATCGAACCAAATCAATCATAGAGCAAGCATGATACACTTGTCATGTGTTGTAAACCAATCACATCGCAAGTGTATTGCATTTATCATATAATTAGTTCGGTTCCGCCCAAACCAACTCTGGGTTTAGGATTTCCTGTAAGTAGAAGAATCGAAGTGAAAAGGAGTATCAAGGTTCCATATATTAAGAGCCAAGCAAAACAAGAACTATATACAATTTCTGTATTTCACCTAAGCATGTCTCCAGAGTGCAACTGCAGCACACTCAGTGCCGGAGAAATGCTGAAAATATTGTTATCTCCCCTGGAAAACGAAGGATGGCCTAACGGTGTCGGCCTGTCTGGAATTGCAGGGACCTCAATATCACCTTCCAGCATTTTCAATGCATCGAGAATCGTGGGCCTTAGGGCCACCATAACATGGGCACACAAAATACCTACAAGTACAAATCTCTCCATTATGCTCTTTGGATTTGCAGTTGATGAGTCTCCGTCATCATTCAGGAGAGAAGAATCCAGTACTTTGTCGATTTTCCCTGCTTTCACAAGGGACCAAGCCCAATCCGTGATCAAAATTGCCTGAGGCGGACCTGAAGAGAGATCAAGAGCTTTTCTCCCACACATTATCTCCAGAACGACGACTCCAAAGCTATAGACGTCACTCTTCTCAGTTAGCTGCCCATAGAGGGCGTACTCAGGCGCCAAGTATCCATGCGTTCCGGCAACTCTAGTTGTGAGATGAGACTGCCCTTCTTGGCTTTGCTTTGCCAATCCAAAATCGGCCACCCTTGCCCTCATATCCGAATCCAACAATATGTTAGTAGCCTTGATATCTCTGTGGTAAATAGCTGGTTTTACACCATAATGTAGATAAGCTAATCCTTTTGCCACATCCATGATTATGCTTTTCCTTTGTGGCCATGTGAGCGGTGAGTTCTCACTTTTACCAACCGGAAACAAATAGTCATCAAGATTTCCATTAGGCATGTAATCGTAAACGAGATATCTTTCACTCTCCCCTGGACTGCCATTTTCAGTCACACAACATCCTCTAAGAGGGACAAGATTCCGATGCTTCAAGTTACTAATGATCTCAACTTCATTGCAAAACTCAGCGTTCCCTTGAATATCGGATTCTATTATTTTCTTGATGGCAACAACTGTTCCGTCACTCAACATCCCTTTATAGACCATCCCGAACCCTCCTCTCCCTATGAAGTTCTTAGGCGAAAAATTATCAGTCGCCTTCTCAAGTTCTTGAATTTTGTACCAAATAGCAACTGTAGTAGGCCGTCTCGGCCTAGACCCCATTTCCTCTTCTCCCACATCAGTTCTCTTCCTGTATTTCTTAGTCCACCATAAGTACAATCCCAAGAAAATAGACATCAAAAGGACAGCAACACCAGCTCCAACTAGCCCAAAAATGAAAGCCGAATGTCGTTTACTAGAACGCTTACTAGAACTAATTGAAAGGCCAAATATACATGAAACAGCACCAATGCTTTCAGGGCCAAACTCATTGGCAATTCCAGCAGCATACAGAATAGCAAAGTAAAAGCAATCAGTGGAATGAGACTTATTACCATCAATTCCAATCAACTCTGTCTGAACCTGAAAACCGGCAGCAACACAGGCATCACATGAAGTAAGATCAGTGAGGTCTGTCTTGCAAGAAGTATCCAATGCCGTGGAAGGGCCAAGTTTCTTGACCCAATCTTGGGTGGACTGAATGGAGGCACATATGTTTGGGGATATCACAAATTGCAAAGGATCAAAACAAAGAGAAGCCAAATTAGGTGGCAGAGAAAGAGAACTGAGCTTTGTCTGAAAATCTTGAAGGCAGGAAACAGAAGTTGGCAAATCAGGAAGTTGGAAAAGAGAGGTCTTTTTGAGATGCTGTGAGAGAGATATACCATAGAGGGAGAGGAGGGTTTGGCAACACCTGCTTCTGCCTGTGCTGGGACTGCTGGAATTGCTGGAAATTTGGGTGGTATTATTGGGATTGTGATAACCTCTGCACTCGGAGGTGTCCCATGGAATTCTTAGCACATAATCAAGATCCAAAGGACAACTCGGAGCTGAGAGAACTGGGGGGAAGAAAAATACACAAAGGGAAAGAACCAGACTGAAAATCAAGAAATTTGGCTTCATGTTGATAAAATCTTCCAACTATGGTATGTCTTCTTCCTCAAGGGTCGTCAGGGTTTTGGTTTTAGCAATCATTACGAAAATGAGCAACAAGAAACCACCTTTCAACCCTCTCTCTCTCTCTCTTAAAAATGAGAATGAAGAAACCATCTTGGAGTTCTCATGCTCCGAGAAAGAAGAAGGAAAGAGGGAGAGTTGATGATGAAGGGATTTGTCCAAGTGATGCAAGAACATGAAGAAAGTTCTTGGATGGTGAGCTACGGTAGTTGAGATTTACACTGAAAAGCAAAAGAAAAAAGACATCATTATTATTGTCAAATCCTTTCAAGAAAATAAAATTATAATTGTCAAATACCGACAAGTATAGACGGCGATGTGGATGTGGCAAGAAAACTGGTCGTTGGTTGCTTTGCTTAGGGAATCTTGGCAGCCGCTCTCTCCAAAGACATGCGAGCTTATGATTTATAAATGTCAAAATGGGCTTGCACGAGCCAAGAATTTTAGAAATAAAACTTTGATCGACAAACAAAAGATTATAATTATACATTGAATTCATATTAGTATATTATTTGGGGCAATTATAATAATCAGAGATAAATAGATAAATAAAAATATAACTTATGTATAAATAAAAGTACAAAAATTTAGGGGATAATATACGAAAATAACTAAAATTATTCAATAATTGTGAAAAACAAATTACAAAATTGGGGGAGTTTAGCTTATGTATTATAGACTTAAACTAAAAAATAAAAAAAAATTGACTCAATATAAACTATTTTAAACATCATGTTTAAATGTATATTATTTATTTTTATTATTATTTTTTTTCCAATTCCTTCTAGAAACCTCTCAATAAGACAAATTTAATAACACAAAAAATTTTATACGTATTTAAATTTAATTTGTTATACCTAACAAACGGACTCCAAGCACATCTTGACCTTAAATTAAAATTCGAATAGTCAACTACATTCTTCGTATATATACCCCACCTTTTATTAGTTAAGATGGGTTCTTATTCCAATCTTCTTTCCCACATTTATCAGCCAAAAAATTAACAAATCTCAACATTGACAAGAGGGTGTTAAAATTATAACTGTAGCAAAGTTACCAAAATTTGGAAATAAAAGTAAAAATTGGAAATATACAATTTTATCAATAAATTATGAAAATTAATAAGAAGCTCTATTTTGACTTAGATCAGTTTAATATAAATAGTTGGAAAACAAAAATTATAAATAAAATACATCGTTTATAACTGATTTTCAATCATAAATTATTAAGCATTTATTATAAATGACGACAAACACCCGATAAAAAAGAAAAATTCGGATGCTAAACATTCGAACTCACAAGTACAATCACGGGATTGAATTTTCTATTTTAAATTCTATTACATCTTTATTTCATTAAACATATACTTGCTAATATGTACAAAATCTTTTCTTAAATAACACAATCTTTGTGCATGTATATATTACACTACTTGTTCAAAACATTTTTTTTCTTTTATAATTCTGAAGTGATAACTTCACAGCCAACCCTTCATCCGTTTATACTAGGGTAAATTACAAATGGCTCCCATGAAGTTTGTCATAATTATAAATACTCCTTATTATTTGAAAAATTACAAATACCCCTTAAACTTAACAAAAGTATAACAAATATTCCCTACAATGGACTATCATATGAGAGTATTTATTAGACGACTTTTAATTTCAAAAAGTATTTATAATTTTTCAAATAACGAAAAAATATTTATAATTAAGGTAAAATTTAAGAGAGCCCGCTCTAATTATCCTTTATATTAATCTAAGATAAAGGAATTTGACATGATACTCTTGTCATCAGTCTTTTACTTCACATCATTTTTAAATTTTTCTTGCTCATAGTAAATCTAATGCTGATCTAAAAATGACTATTAGCTACGAAGCATAATCAAAATTTTCATGCCTTTAAAATGTAAAAGGTTGATGAAATGTGCGGTTTAAATGAAAATTAAAAAAAAAGTATAAAATGTATATAATTCTGTACTATCAACCTTAAAAATAGTAATGTTACTTTGACTGAATAGGCCAATTTAGCAACAAAAAATCAATTAAAGGAAATATGGACTTATGAAGAAACAAGATGAATAAAATTAGAAGAGGAATGGATAATGATGAGAAAATTAATTTCTACCAACCGAGTAAACATGCGCGCGCAATAACAGCTCCTCAAGAAGCCCTTTCCCTTCCTGCATTCTATTTCTTCTTCTCCAATACTATCTCACATTTGTTTGGACAAAGTTTCCTTTGCATTTGCTGCAGTCTGAATTTCTTGGCATTTCCTGCACTGTCAAGAATTTGGATCTTTCTCCCTCTGCCAGGCTCTGTCTTTCTCCCTGATGGGAGATCTAACACCGGATATTCACACCATCGTTGGAAGCCCAAAATCTGCATCCCCCAAAGGTATTCTTAGATCATATAAATCTCTTGTGATGAAATGGAACACCGGCAAAAGTTCATCCTCCAAAGCAAACACATGCAGTGGAGATCATGATCCAAAAGCAGCAAAGGAGAAGAAGTCATTCAACACCCGGAAATATAATTATGATAAGGAGGAGGAGGAGGAGGAGGAGGAGGAGTTCCAGATTTCTAGTCCGACGCTCCTATCGCATACCACAAGCAGGATCACCCACATCAGTCCAGAATTGTCCAGATGTTCAAGCCAGATACCAACGGATTCCCAGAATGATGGTAAATTCTATACTCCTGGCCTGGGGCTCCTTTCACGTACCACAAGCGGAATCAGCCCCTTGCCAAGTCCAAAATCATCCAAAACTCCAAGCCGGACAATCACACCACCAAAGGATTTCTATGATGATGATGAGTTCCAGATTTCTGCACCGACGCTCCTTTTACGTGCCACAAGCCAAATCAACCCCATGCCAAGTCCAACTATGTCCAAAAATTCAGGCCGCACAACCGGTAATGATGATGGGTTCCACATTTCTCACCCAGAGGCCCTTTCACGTAGCACAAGCCAAATTGACCACATGCCAAGTCCATATGCGTCCGGAAGTTCAAGGCAGACTCCACCACCAACAGATTTCCAGGATGATGATAAGTCCAGCATTTCTAAGCCAAAGCTCCTATCACGTACCACAAGCCGAATCAACCCCATGCCAAGTCCAAATCTATCCAAAAGTTCAAACAGGACAAGCACTACTCCACCAGCAGTGGATTCTCATGATGATGACGACTTCCAAATTTCTAAGCCAGTGCTCCTTTCACGTACCGTGAGCCAAATAAGCCCCATGGCAAGGCCAAATTTATCCAGATGTTCAACTCGAGCACAAAATGTTTCATCACCAATAGATATCCATGAATCGTCATCAGGCGGGAGCACTCCATCAAAAGAACAAACATCTCTACCAAAAGTAGCAAGCTCAATAAGCACAACCCCCATTTTCTTCTCACAATCCATGGTTCGGAAAAAACCTAAGCCCATTGAGAAGAAGCTTGAATGCACCCTTGAGGAGTTGTGCCTTGGATGCGTCAAGAAGATCAACATTACAAGGGACGCCATCTCAAGCAGTGGGTATGAATGAGTCTGAGGTTTTTTTGTGATTTCTTCAGAATTCAGGTTTCCTCCTTTAAATACCATGCATTTCCCAGTAATTTATGTGCATGCTCATCAGAGTAACATGAAATCACAATCTCAGTGGTCAAAAAGGAAATGTCAACATAAAAGGAATATAATAATGTAATCGTCCTAGCTAGCTAACATAACATGTTACGTGATGTAGCCAATTTCTTGGTTCACAGATTAATTGTTCAAGAAGAAGAGATGTTATCAATCAAAGTGAACCCAGGGTGGACAAAAGGAACAAAGATCATGGTAGAAGGGAAGGGAGATGAGAGACCGGGCACCTTACCAGCTGACATTATCTTTAACATTGAAGAAAAAATTCATCCAATGTTTCAACGAGAAGGGGACGATTTGGAGCTAGGAGTTGAGGTCCCACTGGTGCAGGCTCTCACAGGATGCACAATTTCTGTGCCTCTATTAGGAGGAGGAGAAATACCCCTGTCAATAGACGACATTATCTATCCCGGATACGAGAAGATCATTCCTGGACAAGGCATGCCAAAATCCAAAGAAGAAGGAAGGAGAGGAGACCTAAGACTCAAGTTTTTGGTTGGATTTCCAGATGAATTGAGCGATGAACAACGTTCCGAAGTTGTCAGCATTTTGGAATGTTCATGAGATCATTGAATTCCTGGCTTTTCCCAATCTTCTGACTATTTTACCTTTCAGTGGTTATTGCTTTAAGGATAACTTTGGACTTGCCAGCACACTAACACAATTCCTTCAAGTTTTAGGTTGGTAGACTTGTATAATTATACATGTGTCTCAGGTTGTACGAGGCAGTGTCAGAAAAAGAAACAACAGTGGAGATCTCTGAAGTTCTCTTCAGCTTCTGCCTTATTATTTTTTTTTTTTTTTAATTTTTCTTCTTTTTGCTGCCTTAATGTAATATTATGTGAATTTGCAACTATCATCCAAAGTTCACCTGGGGCTGACTGCATGCAAGACCTCAAAGATAAGTTAATTTCTTGGCTGAGATTATCGTCTTCCAGACATCTAACTAGATAGATATTCATCATATTTTTGACAGATAAAATGTTGTGATTGGAGGTATAAGTAAATGAATACTGGGAACAAAGCCAATTTCTAGGAGATATACAGAAATGATCAGTTCTTAACAGATCATTAGCCCTGAGAAATACTAGTATAAGTCAAAAGTTCTTCCCAACTATGCAAGTCTCATATCATATGCTTAAATGACTAGTTTACAAGAGATAACGGTTTTACCACAGATCAGCTTCAAAGCTCTAGGACAACATGAACCCACCCATTCTCTACCAGTTATATAACTGTGAACTGTAAAGTCTTGGTTAGAGCTGAAGGGTAATCCAACTAGATAGAACACTTAGGTTCGAGCCCAAACCCCTCTTGATCAACGGAAACAAATGACATATGGTTACAAGTATTATTTGCAGCACATTTTGGGTCAAAAAACATCCAAGTTCAAAACATGATATCAGCCTCAAACAAGTCAAGGCTGATCCATGTAACACTGATTTCAAGAAACTATAGAAGAATCATGACAGTCTCAGGCGTTACTATAAAAAGTTTTTTATCCTGTGATCTGTGAATGAAAACAAGAAAACCGCATAATTTATTCTCTGAACAAAAACATGTAATCCATTTGTAGCATGTATTTGTTAAGTACAATAGAAGATGCAGTAGAATTTGTAATAGAAAATCCACTCTGCACAGAGAACTTCCAACAAAAATATCAAGAACCCAATGCCTCACCAACACAGAAACTTCTAACGTATGACCATATACAGGTAGAGAGTTCATAACATATATTCCCAAAGTTTCTATCAGAACATCAATTTTCGCATCAGCAAAGCGGACAGCACCCACTTGTCTGCACCAAAAAAAAATTAGAAAAAATCACAATGTTTCCCAGAGAGAGGCAATTCGATTGCAGCTGAATATATTAAAAAACAACAAGAGGAAAACACACACAAACAAATAAAACATATATCATAGCTCACTTATCAACAAATTAACGAACAGCAATCAGCCTCAGAACTTAGAGAAAAATAAAAAATCAGAGAGAGAAGCAAGCAGCAGAGAACACAAACCCAGATTCCGAGAGCTAAATCCCCAACTGGAGATCCCCAGAAGCAAAAGTTATGCAAATTATGGAGGGAAAAACAGAAAGAGAAACTATGCAAAAGATCATGTTTACACCTAGTAAATGCAAAGAACAAGCGGGGTGGTGGCGCAGTTGGCTAGCGCGTAGGTCTCATAGCTTGTTGAGTGATCCTGAGGTCGAGAGTTCGAGCCTCTCTCACCCCACACTTTTACTTATCTCATTTCTTATTCTCTTCTACATTCTTTTATTTCTTTTTTGTCTCATTTCTTATATTTTAATAATCAATTATTTATTTTTATTTTTTATAGCTAATTAAAATTGAAAATAATAATGTAAAAACTACCCATAGTCATAAGCAAAATAGAAAATTATACATACTAAGTGGGTGTTTGCAAGTACCGGAAAAAATTGATTTTTAGCTTATGCTAAATTATACTGATTTTTAGTTGTATAGTACATACCGACATTAACTCATTAACGGAAAGGCCACACGATGAGCATGTGGCCGTTAAAAACAAAATTGTGAGAGGATTACGTTTTTTTGTATTGTACTATAAGGTTCTTCACATAGTTGATACCATGCTTTTTTTAGTTGATCAAAATTGATACCCGTATGAAAAGTGTTGTTTATATGGTAGATACATTCGTTAATTTTCTACAGAAATTCGTTGTTTTGATTTTGTTCTAATGATAAGACTTTTATTAATTCATTACGCAATAGGGATAAGTTATCGCGTCCAAACGTCGAGTGAGCCGCATGCGAGTTAGGGTCAGGTTATGGGGTATTTTTTTTTTCTAGCAGTTATTCTATTTCGCACATTAACTCCAATATATTATGACTATCAATGAACAGACAATACCCAAATTTATGCCCATTATGATAGTTATATCTCATACTCGGACCCAATATTTTTACATTAGATCAAGATCTAGATTGGACCCATAGCTATAACAAAGAGTAATGAGTTATTAATGTACTAAAATTTTTGAAGCAAAACAATAAAGGTAAAAAAATTTATAGTTCCAAAAATATAAAAGACCTATAAGAATACTCAATTTAGAATAATAAAATAAAAATCATACCATATGCATTACAATGGCCCGTAAGCCCAACTCAGGTGGTCTTGAGCCATTGGGCCCAATCCCAAGCTGGCATGGGCCAAATCAACCCATTCGATTCGATTGCAACCCTGCAACGATTGTTGATTGAATTGATAAGGACATGCCGCTTTAATCAAAATGATGGTGAGTTTAATTTTATTGTTTACTAGCTGTTGTTGCACACGGTTTCAGCGAGCATGTAAAAAAATATTATAAAATGAAAAAAAATATTAAAATTGTGTGGGATTAAAAAATGTGGGGTACGTTGAGGAAGAAAAAATAATTTGTGAAAATTTATTAAAAATATGGAAGTTTGTGGATAAAAAATAAGAAGAAGGTGAGGGAAAATAAATAAATTATAATTATAGATTTCTTAAAAGCTTGTGAGTTAAAAAAAATGGAGAATGTGATAGAGAAATATGGAGTAGTGGCTTGAGAGAAAAAAAAATATTAAAATTATTATTTTGAACAATTTTTTTTAATAGATAAAATAAAATCATATCAAAATAGAGTAAAATATGTATGTATATATATATATATTATATTAGTTTGTGACGTTTTATAATAAAGCCCAATTTTCATTTAACCTAAGATGAATCAAGACTTGTAATAACAAATATCTAATATATTATATATTTATGTATACACATAAATTATAATTAAATTTACTCCCCCCAAAAAAAAATATTTAAGTGCTTTGTATTTGTGATTGATATGCATTAATGTATATTATTGGATCAGATTTCAAACTTCGAGATAATATAAATATTTTATATAAGCCAATAAACTATGCTAACTCGAACTATATATTAAAAAAAAAAATAGACAAGTTACCAAATATGAATTAAAAAAAGATGGTTTTTATTTCAAATATTTGACCAATCAATTATACCAAAAAAATAAAATAATACAAATGGGGTTATTATATAATTAATGTATTTTAATAAATTTAATTTGTTTTGGCCTCATGTGTTAAATTAAGTTGCTTTAATTGAGCACTAGAATCTTATTCTCTAATCATGTGATTAATTAATACAAAAATATCTTGTTGCAAAGATATGGTTGACCATGCAATGCATCATGCTAATCAACCTTCCACTACCCCAAGAAATTAAGAAATTGAGGGGAAAAAGAGATTAGAATCATATTCCTAATCAAGATTCCATTTTCCAAATTAATTTATTAAAAAGTATTAGCATTCACATGGTTTTTTAAGGCTAAATTACTTTTTTTTTTTTATTTCATAAAGAAGGCATATTTTCTTAGCAGTATCGTGTTTTACGGGATTTTTGTTTCGGTCCCAATTTACTAAAAAAGGTTTTCAAGTTAGTCCTCCATAACTTTTATCGTCAATTTTTAACAGCAAAAGGGGTCGAATGGTAGTCTGATTATTGCTGGAGGGGCCTCCGTGATAAAATTTCAAAATAATAGCATATTCATATTCATCTGAGGGAAAAAATAGAGAATATATATAAGTATAAATTGTATTGTTCAAGATTGAATAAATAAAAAAACCAAAAATAATGATAATATTTAAATATGTAAAGACAGCATAATTCGACTAACATTTGACCACTTCTATTGTTAAAATCAAATTATGGAGGACTAATTTGAAAACTTTTTTTAACAAAATGGGGTCAAAATAGAAATTTCGTAAGATGTGAAATTAATAAAGAAATGTGACTTCTTTATAAGGCCAAAAATGTAATATAGCCGATTTTTAATATATTACTTTATTGAAGACAAAAAGTGGGCATCAATTAAATTCTTTGAGTGTGCATGGGTTTATTTTTATTTATTTTTTTTACCTTTTTTGTTCTTGAAATAAAAAAATATTATGTTGATGTGACGTAATTTACGATAATTGATGTTTTCAGAGTTTGAATATATATATATATTTTAAATGGGCTTATTATTAGGGTATGTTTTGAATGAATTTTGAGCGATTAATGAGAAAATTATATAATTTGGAAATAAGCGAAAAATTAATTTGATAAATAAAATGTGTCTCATTAAAGACAGAATATCTCAAAAATTATAAGTCGTGTAAATTTTTTGTCTGTAATTAATGTCGGATACGCGATACCGTTATTGACTTCCTAAACAAAGGGCTTAGGATGTACATATAGTTTTGTTCTCATAAACGATGTCAAATAATGCAGCATGCGATATAGGGGTGTGCAATTTTCAGTTAATCGACCGAACCGAAACAGTTGACCGAATTGAACACCCTTAATACGACACTATTGGTGCCCCCTTCTACGAGGTAGCGTCCACTATGACCTCCCGAGCTTCATCATTTTGTTCATAAAAATGGCAACCCGACAGAAAAACAGAAGCCTTGGAGCTTACAAGCCGTCGAAATCCTCGTCTGCTATTGATGATGCTACTGCCACATTGATTAAAAACAAAGAATTTGTGCTGCTTATAAGTTCAAACGCCTCACCTTCCTAATCAAATGCCTTTCCAAAACAAATTAGCTATCAGAACAGATAATAACTCACGTAACAAATCACGGGTCGCAATCTTAAGCGCATGGAATATAATTTGCATCCAAAATCCAAAAATTTCCCCAAACTTTACTTGATACTCAAATCTCATTGGATTCTGAGCATGAAAAGACAACTTCATGTGACTAACCAGTCTTAGGATGTGGACGACATGAGTCGTAGAATGAAAGAATATTGACGTTTTCATTTGTAGTTTTTGTACCAAATCGCTTAAGAATCTAAATATACCTCGCGAGCAGTTTATGACCACAAAATGCACAATTATTCCACACACTGTGCTATCACACATTCGTTTCAAGACTTCACAGTTTACACTGCATGCCATGCATTCATCACGTGTGATTGGCTTACGTTCGAACGTAAAATCGACTAATACACTCGTTTTATGATAGATTTAATTTGATCAATTTTAATTCGAAGAATAATAAATTCATAAATAGCATAGCAATTTTTTTACAAAAGTAGTAGACGAGTTTATGCACTCTATAACCGAATGTCTCTTAGCCTGTAATGATTAAAGTTGAGGTCTCATGAATTAGTGTGAGTCCCATTGGACGTATGGGTGTTTGTTTTACTTTTTGTGAGTTTATTGTAATTTATTATTAATTATTTCATAGTTTATAATTATATTGATGCATTGATCGAACCAAATTATTACTCATTTATTAAAATATTAATGTAATCATATAACTATTATTTTTATTTTTATTTTTTTAAAGGGACTCTATAAAAATAAATAAATGGGCAACACATAATTTTTTTTTTCATTTGGTAATGGGATAAAGCTATTTTATGATAATTTTTTTCCTTTTGATATTCACATTTAATTTATAAAATTATTTATTCATATTTTATTGAATATGCTGAATTCAAATCATATAATATAAGTATTTTAAAAAATTGGTTACAAAAGGTTACAAGTAATTTATAAAATATTTCATATTTTATTAAAAACGAATATATAAAAAATTATTTATTACTTAACAAACAATTTGTTGATTCAATAAACACATAAATAATATTTTTATACATAATAAATTATATTGATTCGAACGACCAAATTGATTAATTTATTTAATCAAAATGCATATACCATTACGTTATGTAATAACAGTAATAAGAGGATAATTTTGTCAGAAAAAAAATATAATGGATATATTACAATAGGCCCCCCTGATATTTATCATAATTATAAATACTTCCTCTTTATTTGAAAAATTACAAATACTCCCTAAAATTAATGGTCGTCTAACAAATACCCTCTCGTGGCAGCCTATTGTAAGGGGTATTTGTTAAACTACTATTAATTTTAGAGAGTGTTTGTAATTTTTTAAATAACGACGAAACGTCCGTAAAATTTTAAATAAATACGTAGAAATGGACTTAAAAATTCTCATTTAACTCCCGCTCCATTTTACATACCAAACACTGCCTTAATATGGGTAAAGTATTTTCAAGATTCTAAACGTGAATTAATTAAAAGAAACTTCTAATGTTGTATGAAAAAAAAAGCAAATATTCTCCTTTTTTTATTTAAAAAAACGTGTTAAATTATATTCACATTATTTTATCTAAATACAGAGAATTTTTATTTCACTTTTTGTCTACTGCTTTATTTATTTTTTGAATATATATATTTTTTTATTTCAGAAAATGCTGCTTTTTTACACACACACCACCACAGGAATCGCCTACAACTCACCCCCACGTTATCGTTGGAGAAACCAGGTCGACGTACCGGGGCCCACGTGATCATCTGGTGAATTTCGTGGGTCCTACGCTTCTGACGCCCCCCACGTGTACGCCAGCCGGGTGTTGTATAAATTGGGTTCACATGCTCGTTATGTCGAGGTAATATAGAGTTTCATAAATCTCTGAGATTTAACGGTACACTGTTGATCAGTATTTTTTTCAGTGAGAAAAGATTAAATATATATATATATTTATACAGAATGTTAACAGTTTGATTCTCAGGACTGTTTTCAGTGTTGAACAGTGTGTTGAGAAGTTTTGTTTTTTTTTTTAAATTTCTTTGTGTGTGTTTTTTGGTTTTGGAGATCGATTTGGTGGTGTTGGAGCTGTTACTTGAGGTGAGTGTTTCAATGATTCGTTTTCAGTTTGTATTGTGTACATGTTTTTATTAGGAATTAAGATAAGAATGATGTAGTTTTAATTGAAGTAAATAGCAGTATATTAGCTACTGAATGTTGATTGTTTGATCTATGAGAGGTTGAGTTCGTAACTAAGGTTGATCGCTGGAATCACGCCTGAATGTTATGTTTAATTCAGGATAAGGATTTCATCGATATCTGCGTCTACAGTGCATATTCTTTGCGGGTAAAAACTGTTGTGTTGGAAGAAGAATTCATATGTAAAGACTTATAATCATAGATAGATTTACTTTGATTTGTTACTCCTGTTTTTAGGTTTGTTTGATGATAGCGTTCCTAGGTTGTATGACTAAACAAGCATCGATCCAATGATTTC
This sequence comes from Sesamum indicum, assembly GCF_000512975.1. Classification (NCBI taxonomy): domain Eukaryota; kingdom Viridiplantae; phylum Streptophyta; class Magnoliopsida; order Lamiales; family Pedaliaceae; genus Sesamum; species Sesamum indicum. Next base: position 14,442,111 of record NC_026154.1, read on the forward strand.
CAGTTAAAGGAGAAATTGGTTTCAGTTTCATTGTTTTATCGTGTTTGTGATTTTATAAGCTTGTCTGGATTCTTGAATTTGTTTCATGATTGTACCCATTGTGTGCTGATGCGTACTTAATTTACCATTTTCGGGAAGCAATCTAGTTTTGAATATATAACTTTTAAATATTGCTTTATTGAAATATTATTTGTTGATTACTGATATTAGAGAGGAAAAGGGAGTTTTGTTTTCAGCTACACTTGAAGATACAGTGGCCAAGTACTGTTTCTTTTCTCTGTTGAGCTTTAAACCAAATATTCTCGGACTAATTACATTTTTCATGTAAGCTTTAGTCATATGCTAGACTAACTGAAGTTGTGAGTTGGTCATCCCAATATGTAAGCAATCAGCAAGTACCTGTGCACAATTTGTTGACTTCTTTACACAATTTACTGAAAGGGGGAGAATATTATGAGAATCTTACACCTGGCTGGTGCGGAAAATTCACTATAAAGGAAAGGATAGAAAGATATTAGAGTTAAGTTACTTTGATTTTGTTTTGGTTGCAAGAATTTGTCAAACATTTGTATGAATATTTTAGTTGATTGATTCACATGAAGAGTGGTGATTGAGATATTTTTCTTGAATATTCTGCAGGTTATTCAATCACTGATCATCATTTTGTCATGGAAAATCTTGGAAGGTGCGATCTACAAACCATTAATGATAAAAGAGAATCTAGTAGAAATTCTGAAAATTTATTGGTTTTACTCTTTTAGTGAATGCAATATCATTTCTTGGTAATATTTATCTGCAGTGTGTGCGAAAAAATCTTTTCAAATGGAGATGTCTATTCTGGTGATTTTAAGGGAATGCTTCCCCATGGAAAAGGTAATTATGCATGGTCAGATGGGACAGTTTATGAAGGTGACTGGGAGGAAGGGAAAATGACTGGCAAAGGCAAGATATTTTGGCCTTCACAGGTCACATATGAGGGTGATTTTTCTGGGGGTTACCTTCATGGTTTTGGAACTTTTATTGATTCCGATGGGTCCATATACAAAGGTTCTCTGAAGATGAACTCTCAACATGGTATTGGAAGGAAGGAATACCCAAATTCAGATGTTTATGATGGTTGTTGGAGAGAAGGAACACGTGAAGGCAGTGGTAGGTATGTGTGGAGTAATGGCAACATTTATATTGGAACCTGGAAAAACGGGAAAATGTCTGGTAGAGGGGTTATGAAGTGGTCCAATGGCGATCTTTTTGATGGATTTTGGTCAAATGGGTTAAGACATGGATCAGGTTTCTATAGATTTACTGATGGAAGTTATTATTTCGGAACATGGACCAAGGGGCTAAAGGATGGACCCGGAACATTCTATCCTGCTGTAAGTAAGCATTTAAGTGAGTCTAATCTTCAAGGACGTGAGGACAAGAAGAAGAAACAGCCATCCCGTAGTTCGTCAATGGACTCAGAAGAGTCGGTTATACCCAATGTAAAGCGTAGTTTATCAGAAAAAATTTCATCTAGCTTCCGAAGGGGCTCTAGACGATTCTCACATAAAACTACATCGTTAGATGATGACTGGGACAGCTCTAGTTCAGTTAGAGAAATGATGTCACGTGAGAGATCATGCGTCCTATCTCAAAGCTTTCGTGATGGGCAAAATGAGTTTCCAGATAATCAGACTGTAGCTTATGAGAGGGAATATATGCAAGGAGTCCTTATTAAAGAAAGGATTAGAAATATCTCCAAATTATCTCACAAAACTAAACAACAGTTGAAATTCGCGAAGGAAGTTAAAAGGAGCTCATGGGTGGACATTTTTGAAGGCCAGAGGAGCTATTATCTGAGGCTTAGTTTGCAATTAGGTATCAGGTATGCAAGATAAGGTTCTGTCTTTATTTATCTTCTTCAAAAGTCGAGCTTAAAACTAAATTTGATCTTGCAATGGTGGAATACCTTACTCAAGTATATCATGTGAAGTTGACAGGTATACTGTTGGCAAAATCACACCAGTTCCTATGCGTGAAGTCAGATCATCTGATTTTGGAGAACAAGCTAGAATAAGAATGAATTTCCCAAGAAAGGGTTCCAAGCTGACTCCTCCACACTGTTCTATTGACTTTTACTGGAAGGATTACTGCCCCATGGTCTTCAGGTATGTACACTTGATCTTGTGCATGGTGCATGTTCACAAGTTTTGACATTCCTCTTCTTATTATTCTGAATTTTTTCTGTTATGTTACCAGAAATGAGAATCTTTTCATACGTGGTGGTTTTAGTCTACCAAGAGCCTTTTTTGACTGTCTCTAATGTGGACAATACTGAAAGTTCTAATATTTTGTTGCATCAAAATTTAGTAATTGCCCTTTACAAATTTTTAGAGAAGAATTTCTATATTTTCTATGAAGGTTAAAGTTCTTGCAATTCTTTTCCACCAACTTGTAAGAGAAATATGTACTTCTCATTTCCATTCTTTATGACAGTGAATAAAAAGCTGCTTGCATGCCATGGTACAAGTAGAGAATCAATATTAACCATACATGTGGTCACACATTTGAAACATAGTCTTTGTCAGTTCACATGGAAAGAATGTTGGTTTAGACATTAGAGACTGAGATTAGAATCTGAGATGGGGATAAAAAGAATGCCATTGCAAAATGTTAGATATGTTTAGACAGATCAGCTTGGTTTCAAGAGTTTCTAAGTGCAAAATCGACAAATGTTGATGTATGTTTTTTGCAGAATATGTTTTCATACCAATAAGTCCTGATATTTTGGCAAGGAACTAGAGACACAACCTCTGTGCTTATTGAAATTTAGAACTGGATTACACGTATAACCTCAGTTAAGCTGTTAATCACTTCTCTGTCAATCTTATATCTATAAACATTCATAATAGTCAAAGAAGGAGGTCACAGTCTTAGTAAGCAAGAACATCTAACAATATATGAGCCACAGGGTCATTCAAGAAGAATCCTTGCCCTACATAAGAACTTAATGTACTATTAGATTGGTCAATTCAGGTAACAGCAGAATGAT
>NC_026154.1:14445151-14459270 GCF_000512975.1 Sesamum indicum
TCATTCATTCCAGTAGCATTCAGAGGTGTTTTGCAGACACCTATGATGCCTTCTCTAATTTGTAATAGATCTACGTTTTCAAGAACCAAGCAGTCTTTCGATTTATTTGTCTGTTAATGCACCCAAGTAGTGTAACTTATACCATAGACAGGAAGTAGGCATGATTACTACTGCTGGTGAAGAACCTAATTTCTGCTTAATTTAGGTCTAAAATAGAAACTTTGAATTCCTTAAATTTAGACTTCCATTGAACAGTAGGATGTAACTGTAACTTGTGATGTTCTATTATTCATTTCTTCAATTCTTCTAAATCTATAACGAAGTGGGTATTTTCATATGATTGCCGCTCTTATCTTCTATCTCCATGCCCAGTCCCCCTCAAGCACCTAGGAAAACAAAAAAATAGTTATAGAAATGAAAGAAGAAACGAGAGTAGCAAACTATATTTTAGTTCTTTTTTATGGTATTCTCATCTATTTCTGTTCTTCTCCCCATCACTTTCTCTTCTGCATCCATAAGTGCACAAACAATTTGTTTGACTTGCTCAAGATCCTGTTTGCTATATGATGTCAAATATGTACATTTATACCAGCACCTTTAGTGGCAACTGCTTGAATGTCTGCACATCCATGCTCAACACAGGGATGTATGCAGTTTTTGAATTGTATACCTGTTTGTGGATTCATTTCAGGAATCTGAGAGAGTTGTTCAAGTTAAATGCTGCCGACTATATGATGTCCATCTGTGGTGATGATGGTCTGAGAGAGCTTTGTTCTCCAGGAAAAAGTGGAAGCCTCTTCTATCTTTCTCATGATGACAGATTTGTGATTAAGACACTGAAAAAATCTGAGTTGAAGGTTTGAAAAATGGGAATTCACTATGTGTGTGCATCATTGATATACAAAGAATCTTTTTATGTCGTTATAATGTATAGTTTTACTTCTTGCATTTGGTCTTCACTTTCACGTTTTCCTCACATTTTCCCTCAACATATGCACAACATGCACACACTAAGAGTGGCGCATGTCCCATTTAAGAATCAGTCGTGTAGACATATTGCAAGCATAGGGCTGGTGGTCTGAAGGGAGTAGAGATATCTTTTTTATGGAAGCAATTTAAGGATATATCTACTTGATATTGTTTATCCAATCATCAGCATTGGATATGCAATTCGGCATGAAGGGGTGGGGGTTAAAGCATCTTTTTGCTTAAGCATTTGGTGAAACCAGAGTATCTGTATGTTCTGTTAAATACCGTTTTTTATCTCCTAAACTTAGTGAATAAGAGGTGGTTAAAACTGATATTTGCATGTTTGATCAATCTCTAGGGTGTTCTGGAATATGATAAATTCCATCATGTCTATCAACAATCCACCGTATTCAGTATTCAGTTTGCTGTCTGTGAAGCAGTGTCACTGTATTCACTAAGAAATTTTGTTCTTGATTTTTGTAGGTGTTACTGAAGATGCTACCCAACTACTACAGTCATGTGAAAGCCCATGACAACACTCTTATAACTAAATTCTTTGGGGCACACAGGATTGCTTTGAGGCACGGGAAAAAGGTCCTCATCCATAAATCCAAGTTATTTTCTGGCTATTCGGTTCTACTTTTCTTTAGGATGCAATTTTATACCCTCTTCATGTAATGATATCTTATTTATCAGCAAAGAAAGAAGAAAGCTGCTTTTACTGAGAATATAGTTACTTTTATTTACAGGTCCGCTTTGTAGTCATGGGAAACATGTTCTGCACTGAATTACGCATACATCGTCGTTATGATTTGAAGGGTTCATCTCATGGGAGATTTACAAATAAGGATGAGATTGATGAAAGCACTACACTGAAAGATCTTGATTTGGCATATGAATTTCAAATGGACAGATCACTGCATGAGTCACTTTTTAGGTACCTTCCTTTCACAGCATACCCTGTACCAGTCAAGTTCACCAGTTCTCCATCATACATATATATAAACGGGCATAGATGAATAATTCCAAAAGATTTATACGTGAACTAGCTAAGAATTAGGTCATGGGATATCAAGATTTTTGCAGGCAAGTGGTCTGTAAGTCCTCAAAAAAACTTGTATTATAATGTACAAAGTCTAGATAGAGAGTGGAAAACACAAATTTTGTTGTAAACAAGAAAAGCTTGAAAAGTGGTAAAAGTTGTTTCAAGAAAGGAGGCCATGTTCCTTGGACTAGCATTAAGATAATACAAAGCTAATCATCAAAGTTTTAGGTCTATTATGATACAAGGAACTATGTTTTCCTCATGGAGAGTATTTAATTATTCCTCTCTTTCCCCAAATCTTAATGGGCTCGTCCAATCTTCATTAGTTGTTTAGTGTTAGCTTGGAGATGGATAAAAGAATCAAGGGAAGATGCTGCCTCATAGAGCATTTATAAATCTTATTGTCATACATCCACTAGTATGTTGCGTTTATTTCTGCAAACATCTGGATAGCTCAAGTCAAGACATGCTTGAGATTCTTTGTCCTTTATTACTATACAAAATTACAAATGGTGTGTTTGTGTTTCTAATATGAACATGACAAGTTTGTTTTGTGTTGTTTGCAGACAACTTGCACTAGACAGTGCCTTCTTGGAATCTCAACAAATCATAGATTATAGCCTTCTCCTAGGTTTGCATTTCAGTGCTCCTGAGCATCTAAAATCACTTCTGGAGCCTCCTGATTCGTTACATAAGGTCGAGAGCATTAGTGCTGCTGTTGATGGTGGGTGTTCACTTCCTAACCAGAAAATAATTTGTGATGATCATTGGTTTCTTTCAATTCTTAGTGTTGGTTTTGGCTTTACTATCTGTTCATTCTACTTCTTTCGAGTGTCAACAATAGACAAGCTGAATTGCACTGCCTAGAAAAAAATATTGGCCTTGATACACTCCTTTCTTAACCCTTTTGTAAGGTGATCAGAGATTGATAATTGGAAGTTCAGACCACTAGCTAGAGCATCAACTATCTTATTGTGCCATTGTCATGATGCAAACTGAAATGTGAATTTGCTGCTTTTCCTTTTTCTTCTGAATTCCTTTTTTGTCTCTTCCCGTCCACTCCTTGAGATTGTGCCTACCGTTCTTTTTTACTATTATTACATAATTTTCTTTTTCTTTTCTTCTCTTCTTCTTCCCTGTAACATCGTGGCTGTCTCTTTTCAGTTGCATTATTAATCATCACTGATTTTGAACAGGCTTTTTCATGAACTTTTTCTTTGGTTGACATGTCTTGATTCTTCACGGTGTGATCTCAGGTGACCTCTTGATTCGTCCAACGAATTTGCTCTTAGTAACCCATGAGCCTGGCCCTGTCAGCCCTACTCCAGGTCCACATATCCGAGGAAGTACATTGAAGGCATTCTCTATTGGTAACAAGGAAGCTGATCTTCTTCTCCCTGGTACTGGAAGGTAAATTCCGTTCCCGTAACCTTTCTGCCTTGACAAACTTAAGATTTTCCCCAGGACTGCTCAATAAAGAATGCCAAACCCTTTGTTGGCAATGCCAGCATTAGTCTCTAAATTCTACATAGAAAGCATCCGTATGATATTACTCAATTGCACACCAGCCACTTTGTCCTCCTTGATTTGTGACTAACATGATTATTTCTCTACCATCAAATATATAATAAGAAATGGATACTTCTATTTACATCCCTTTGAATACAATCAAATTACTGAATCACCTATATGAGGTATAAGTTTAATTATTCAAACAGTTTGTATGATGTCTGAAAAAATTGTCCATAGTTGTGGGCGAAATAGCGTAATTATCCATTTTGATATAAAGTGCTCTGTACTGAACTGCCTGCAATGTCTCCAGGTTAAGGGTGCAATTAGGAGTAAACATGCCAGCTCAGGCAAATCACAAACTTATGCAGGCAGAGACGGCCTCAACTGAAATCGAACTCTTTGAGGTATATGATGTCGTTCTCTACCTCGGCATAATTGATATACTACAGGAATACAACATGAAAAAGAAAATAGAGCACACATGTAAATCCATGAAGTTTGATCCTCAGTCGATATCTGTGGTGGAACCCAAGCTTTATTCGAAACGTTTCATTTCCTTCCTAGAAAAGATTTTTCCCCTCCAATGACCTTAGGGTCTTAATTCTCAGCCTGCCTTCCCTGTCGTTTCTTTGGTGATTATGTCATAAAAGTGAATAATCCTTCGTTCGTGTATAGCCATTGTTATGTATTCTTAGTCCTATTTGAGATTTCTTCAACAGTTAAGTTCTTGTTCTCACAATTGAAGATCAATCATTTTGATTCGGACTATGGTTCATTCAGAAAGAGAGAAGACTATGCTTTTGTGCTTTACAGTTTAGAATGGATGTTATATCTCATCAACTGTGTATGAATTCCTGAGATACATAAAATACATGTTGTTGGATCTATATATGAACAGCTTTAATATATAGAATTTGGATGAAGAAATTCCCCATATCTAATGATAAATATATGGGTACTCATTTTTTGGTACTACTTTTGAGTGTATATGTATGTAAATTTTTTATACAAATCAGGTTTGGCAAAATCGAATCAATCATTAAACAAGTGTGATATGCTTGTTATGTAATTGATGACTTTTTTTAGTTGTACACTAATCACACAATAAGTGCAATACATTTATCATATAATTGATTTAGATTCAATCAAATTCGGTTTCGATTAGAATTTTCCATGTATGCACATAGAATATATCAATGGATTCGATAAACACATGTATACATGTGGGTATGATGAATGCAACAACACATTGTATTTTCATGGAGATTGATCATTGTTGAATTCAACTTCAAGAACCAGTTTCAGAAAATATTAGTAGAAATAAATATATATGTTTTGGATAAACAAGAGACCTTATTTTTACATTAGGATAATATATCATATTGAGCCCCTTATGGTTTAGGAGTTTAATTTGTAGAAAGTTTCTAGATTTTTTTAGAATTACATTGCACCTCTTGTGACCATACTTAGCATTTGCAATTTTAGTTTTATAATTTAGAGAGGCTGGGATTTTTCATCTTGCACGAATAAATTTTTGTAATTAAGTCTTGTTATATTAAAATTTTTGACAATTTTAGTCATTTTTCTGCCAACTTCGTCAAAAAATTACATGTATAAATGCACATGAATCAATCAAAATGCAATTTTTGTCCTTTAACTTAGAGACGTTGCATTTTTTATCATGTAAGAATTGATTTACAAAACCAAAATTTCAATTTAATTAGATTATATATAAATTACAAATAATTTTTAATTGAATTAGTAAAAATAAATAAATTTTAAAATTACATAACTAAATTGTAAAATAAGTTTTCACTCGATAATTTTCCTTTCATAGTGTTAAAATATGATGGCAACAAGATGCTTATGTTTATGAACTCTCTCTCTCTCTCTCTTTCTCTCTCTCTCTGCCCCATATATAAGAAATAGACAAAGTCTTTACAAAAACCAAGAAGTGAAAAGAAGGCCAACTCCACCCCATTAAATCTGAAATTTGGGTCAACTTCAAAGGCTATACTGACATCAACCAAAACATGATATTGTATCTATAATGTGCATACCATTTTTTATCCTTTGTAGGTATTTTAGTCCCAAAATTGTCTAGATTTAAGGCCACTTATATCCCCAGTTCCCCATTTTGTAATATTACATCCAATTCAACTACCTAAATAACCCTTTTATACATTACCTAATAATTCAATTTCTTTTTGTTAATATTGCGTTTACTGATCTCAACCCACCAATTCTTTATAAGATTTTTGTTTAAGAGATCTCGTTTTCGAAATTTGGATGTGTGCATGTATTGAATGTGTTAATATATATATAAAAAGAAAATACATGCACATATAATATTAAATAATTAAAATATGTGATTCATTATATATATATATATATGTACTAGGATGAATTATGCTTAATCTCCTTTCAAAATGCGAAATTGCACTATTTTCAAACAAATTTCAAAGTTACACTTACATCCCTTTTTGAAATTTACTGTTTATACGTAACCCTTTTCCGATAGGGTTTAGACGAAAAATACCGAAATTAGCAAAAAACTACAAAAACTTTTAAGTTTACTCCTCATTTAATATTTTCATGTAATAATTTTGTACTTATAAGATATTTTTTTTTTTTGTAGTAATGTCTACTTCACTCCACATATATATTACATTTGTTCCTTTATAAGTACAAAATTATATATGAAATTGTCAAATAAGGGGCGAAAATTAAAATTTATGTATTTTTTTTTATTAGCATCAGTACTTTCCGTCCAAAGCTTAACAGAATGGTGCTAAGTATAAAGAAAGAATTTTTGAAGAGAATATAAGTGTAATTTTAAATTTTTTTTAAGAATAAGTATAATTTCATATTTTAAAAGAGGGTCCAAGCAGGGGCAGAGCCAAACCCCATCAAGCCCTAGCAGCCGACAGGGCTTGGTTCCGGCTTGAGTCTATATTAGCCTATTAAGTCCTAAATTTAAATTTATATTGTCTATTAAAATAATTTTTTTCGACATCTCATTTTTAGCCTCTATCTACTGGTTAGAACCACATAATTTCCACTAAATCAAGAAGAAAAATTTGTTATTTTGTGATTTTCTCAACACCATATTATATTTCTCACCAAAATTCGTCTTGCTTATAAATTTTAATCCATCCTCGCTATCGGAATAATAATTTGTAAGAATTAATTGCGCTATATTATTGTATTTATTTAATTTGTAATGATGATTATAAAAATTTAATTTTTTTCTGAATTAAATATTTTTTATTTACCACCTAATTAATTAAATAGGACTAAACCAAATTTCTAGTTTTGCCAAGGGTCCAAGTGTAATTAATACTAGTAGAGAAGATAAATTGAGAGTGAGCAACTCAAGAGAAACTATAGCTTGTCTCTACCAAATTAAACACAAATAATCATGTGAAGTGAGTATATATATATATATAGAGAGAGAGAGAGAGAGATGAAGAGAGAATGATTGCTTAATAATGAAGCCTAAAAGTGAAAGAAAGAATTAAATTGATGATGAAAATAAAACCATAAATCAAACAAGAGAGTAGGGATATCTCTGCAGCTTATAGATATACACACGCAACACCCTCTCTCTCTCTCTCTCTCTCTATATATATATATATATATATATATTGCAGAAACAAGAAAAAAAAAAAACCCACGAAATTACACAAAAAGTTCATCATCATTAATTATCATCATGTCCCTCTTCATCAACTTCTTCAACTGTTTGAGAAATTAATAAATGGGTTCCACAGATATAACCTTTTCTAGGGTTAATTCAAAATCACCATGCAAGAACAACCACCCAAGTTAATTACAAACCCTAATTTGAAAAGATAAATCAAGAAAGAGACATCATGTATGTATATATATATATATATGTGTGTGTGTGTGTGTGTGTGTGGGTGGCGATGAGGACGAAAGCGTGCAGTTTGAGAGGAATGAAGCCTGGTCCGATGCCTTCACGGCGAGCAGAGATGTAGCGAGTGAGTGCGTCGAGCCAGACAACATCCCCCACAAATTAACCCTTCTCATCTTCTTCTCATACTAATTCAACAAAAAAGATCAACGGAGGGGAAGGGAGAAGAACTCCTCATTCATTCCCACATTACATACATATATATATAATCTATGTAGGTATAGGTAGCTAGGGCAAGCTGTGACGACTTGTTGATTTATATAGGAAGGAAGGAGGGGTGGGGGGGTTGGGTAGGTGGGTGGGTGGTGTTAATCAAGAGGAAAAAAACATTTCACTTGATGACAATTCTTGGAGCCTTTTAGGGTTCTTCTCTATTCTAGGTAGCTACTACTCCAATTTGAATTTAGGGTTTCATTCATGTGTCATAACATCAATCCATCTTTTCATTTTATAATACTAGCTGTCGTACTGGGCCGTTCCTAATAAATAATCTTTCAAATTTTAAAATATTATAAATAAAAAAATATATATATAAATCAACAAATTACGTTTAAAAAGAAAGAAAGAAAAGAAAATTAAAATATTATCGACAAAACAAAGGAGTTAATGTAGTGGTATCAAAAATGACGTGGAGTCACTTTTGTGGGGAAAAAAAAAGAGTAATTATAATTAATTTTTAAAGTTATCTAATTAGGGTTATAATTGTCATATTTAAAGATTAGTGCGGCGGTGTCATCAATCGCAGTTTGTAAGTATAATAGATTTTTTTTTTATATTAACTAGTTGTTGCGACACGTTGTTCATGGGTGTATATAATAAATAATCTTTCATAAATTTAAATTTATTATAAATAAGAAAAATATAATAAACCAATACATTACATTAAAGAGAAAAAAAAAACTAATTATAGTCTATGTAAAATTTTAAACAATTGAATAAGTTATTTATCTTATCAGTTGAAAGTCATTTTTAATTTCACAAAAGTTGGTGCACTTGTGTCATTAATCGCTCTAAGTAGCATGGAATCATTCATTATGGATGTGCAGTTTCGAACAGGTTTGTCCAAACCCAAGACTTGATCTTACACTTAATAGGTTGGATCCGGTCTGAAATTTTGAAATATTAATATATTGTTGAAATATTATTTTTTTTATATAATTATATTTATATACATTAAAATGATTTAATAATTATTTTAACTTATAAAAATATTAACTTTATGTACTCTATGTAAGTATAATGAAATATACACATATTATTTTTTCTTATATATATAAATATACTATATAAGCATATATTAAAAATATGATCGTGAAATCAACAATGGAGTGTGATCGAATGAGAAGTTGATAATCATACCATCTTATTTAAGATTTCTTATGTTCGAATACTAAAGGGATTTTAGCCGTAAGCAGTAAAAAATTTAAATACAAAAAGAATAAATCAAGCAAAATACTGTCTGTGTTATATTTATTTTCATATTATCATAAATAAAAATAACAAAAATATCAATCAGAACATAGCGTTAAACTCGTAAAATGTACAAAATGAGATTTGTACCAAGATTCCAAACATTGACATTTGTAGTACCAAAATTTGGAAAAATTCAATATGTGACTTATGATTTCAAATTTAAGAAATTATTATTTGTCAATGTATTCCCCAAGAATTCAAAATGAGAGGGGGGGGGGGGGTCATATGAAAGAAAAGAACGCCCGTGAAAAATTGGCACAAGTAAGGGCCCACCCGATAACAGTACCCGGTAATGTCAGCGCCACCGGAGGACCCGGAATACAAGAACCCATTTACCCGAATAACGAGAACTGCCCGCTGATTCCCCTCCCACTCTCTTCTTCGCGTCTCAATCCGAAATACATGATTCAAAAATTCCGAGAAACAGGGATGTTCATATCACGCGCTGTTGCGCGGGTGAAACTCTGAGTTCACACAACAATTACAGTGTGTCAGCGAAAAGTGGTCAAAGCCAACTGGGATTGGTCCCAGGCTGATGAAATCAACGCTTCAGAATCATCTGATAGAATTGGACGGTAGAGATGAGCAGAGGAGTAAATGCGGGTGTAGTACAAACACCAACGACTCCATCGCATTGTGGGACCCAGATTTATGAAAAGATCCAGACAAGACAACCTCGATAGGCGTGAAGCGTGTCAGCAGTGGGCCCACTTCCTTGTAATCATGTGGTAATGATGAAGGTGTCCTGTTAACCATATGCATGGGATGGGATGCTCATAACCTTGAAAAAGGAGGGGAAATAAATAATAAATAAATTTCAAATAACTCTTTTAAATTTTGCTATAGTGATAAATATTTTTTTAAATATAATATTTTTATAGTAAATTATTATGACAAAATATTTATCAGAATATTTTAATTTTAAAAAATGAACATGTATTTATAATTATGACAAATATTAAGTAAGCTCGTTGTAATTCACTAAAAAAAAAATTATCCCATATTCAAATTTTAGGTTTAATTTTAAAAGCCCATGTGAATTTAATTAATTATAACAAATAAAATTTTAATATATGTTCTATCTTAAAATCTTCAAGTTGAATCGATCCCAATGTCATTATATGTATAAGATTGATTTGGCTAAGTTTATAAGCTTATCAAAATAAATTTTAAGATGTTTCTGAGCTTATAAGCTTTTAAAAATTATTTGGTAGAATAATTTTAAAAAGCTTATAAGGTCATAAAATAAGATATTTTGAATTTTTACAATACTTTTTTAAAAAGTAATTTCATCCAATTTTTTTTTAAAAAAAGTTCTTATGAGCTCTTTAATCTTAATATTCAATAAACAAAAACACCCTCATAATTTTTTTAGTGTGTCACTTTTGTCCTACATATAATTGACGTTGTTCAAATTATTTTTGTATATAATTTTAAATTTTAATAGTTTGATGACTTTTATTATTATTATTATAGTATGAAAACTAATTATTATAATATTTTATAAGAAAATAATTTATATAACATGTTATAAGATCTGACATCTTAATCGTTCAAATACTTTAAGAGATTAGTTTGAAAAAAAAATTAAATATATTTAAGCTCTTATAAGATGTTTTAAATAAGCTTAGAAACACCCTCATAATCTGATGGATTTTATTTGATTAATTAAAAGACTGTTCAGCTAAATTTATTCGAAATATTTTATAAGTCCATACATCTCATAAGTGGTTTCAAAATTTAGCAATGTTGAATTTTTTTTATAAATAAGCTCTTAAAGTGTTTGGATAAATAAGATGTTGTGGTGTTTGACATGATAAACTCTTTATATTGTAATAATGACTAAAAAACCACTAAACTATATAATAATCATATTACAAATATTTCTACTTAGATATATATATATATATATATATCAACTATATGAAATAAAATACGAGGGTATTTTGGTCTCTTAAGATGTTAAATTTAAATAAGTTAACAAATCTATTTTCAAAAAACAAAAGAGTTGAGCTTTATTTTTTTAAAGATATTATAAGATCCTAAACAAGTTATTTTCAGATCTTATAAACATTTTAGAAAAAAAAAAGGAATACCAAACGATTTAATAAAACTTATAAGATTATAGCCAAAAACACTCTAAAACACATTCAAATTCATTAAATTAATAATTAGATTAACTATAAAAACATAATTTTAAAAATTTAATTCAAACTTCAAAAAAAATTGAATAGTAATATATATTTTGTTTGAGGAAAATTTTTAGAGTCAGCTGAACAAAAGGAAAAGGATTGGGGCAGCCTTGATTTCATGTATTGACTATGGGGGCTTTATCTGCTCGTTTCTACAATTTGATGACTATGGACATTTTTGCCAATTTCTTTACAGTTGCATCTGGATTCAAACATATGAAACCTCAAATCCTTAATAACATTCATTTGTTTGATTAATTCATCCTGAAAGTTTTGATTTGGTCCCAGTACATATGTAGACAATTGACACATATCCCGTTATCTAGAAAGTATGTGTCAAATATCCATATACCTAATACACAAAACACCGGATGCATCATGTATGTATTTAACCCTGTCACTCTCCACCGCCTTCCCGTATACTACCAGCTGATGTTTCAACCTATCCACTACCCACCTCTCTCTAGTCTCTACCACCATTAGCAATAAAATCTTCATTTCCAGCAATGCCACTTCCAAAACGGCAACGTATCTAACGATCCACGATGTTAGGTCATGAGAAGGGTAATGCTACATGGTCAATATGAGCCTCAGACCTGACCCAGCGACATGCCTGGTTGCCACAAGGGTCTGATATAGGTAGATACCACAAGCCGATACTTGATATTTTGCGGGTATAGGCCTACTACCTATCCATTGACATGCCTAAATTATGATGACAATCACATTTAGCATCACATTTTGAAACAAGTCTATCACATCCTGAATATTTTTTCTGGTATTACTACAAACAAGGACATCAATGCATAACAAAAGAAATTGTAAAAGAAAGACAGGAATTGGTAATCTATTTATTGTTCATACCAAGGGAAAATGACAACTTAGGCCGGGATTTATTCTTGCCCAACAGCTTCATCTGGTTTGCTCGTTCTTCTTCCTCTTGCTGCTTTTTCCTTCTCAAAGTCTCTTCTTTCTGTCTTTGAAGCTCCTCCAATTCCCTGTAACGTTCCTCCTCTTGTCTTTCCTGCTCTAAAGCTTCTTCTCTTTGAGCTTCGTTCAACTTCCACCTATTCTCTTCCAGACGTCTTTCAAGCTCTTCTTTCCCCCTCTGTGCTTGTTCTTGTACAACTCTCTGAGTCAAATAATGCTCATCATAAATAAAAGCCAAGGACTGAATGGAAGCAAACACAAAAAGGCACCCAGATGTCTTCAAGCCCTCAAATTCTGTTACTACATAAATTTGGATATCTTGATGAGTATAGTTATACCCATTAGATTAAGCAACTATTACAATCAGCAAAACTTAACCATATATTACATAAGATGAACATGAAATATGTTATCAAACGTTTTCAAATTTTGAAAATCAGCTAATTAACAAAGGAAGGAGACTGACACAAAGCTGTTTGGGTTCAGTTGGGACTGGGCGATGGGCTATGGGGACAGCAAGATAGTGAGGGTACACAGTCAACCTGCTTGTATGCTGCAGACAAGTGTTGCTTTTCTTTTATTATCAAAGGTTGGGCATAAAATCTGGAGAAGTGGATGTATATATGTGTTGATGAATCATAGACACGCCTGTCAATCTAAGTATTCGCAGTGTCTCCAGAACAGGCAGCTAGGCATGAGACACTTTTCAATCAACCATTTGGAATGCATAAAACTGCGAAGCGCTACACAACCTTCAAAGTAAAACCATCGGCCCCAGCTGGAAAATTTTCTGACAAAGAATTGGCGCAATTGCTAGAAAAATCATAATGTATCAATTGTGCTTTACCTGTCACAGCTTTTAACCATGTGAAACTCTTTACAAAAGTTCTAGTTGACCAATTAAAGGCATGACAAATAACCATATTCAAATTATACGCAAATTTCAACCCTTCCTAAAAAAAGTTTAAGTCCAAGAAGAAGAGGAAATAAGAGAGTTACACTATATATTTGCAACAAAGCTTTCCAAGCAGTAGTATGAAAACCCACTTTCCAAGCATAAAGCTTCCTCCAACCAGATAAACATGAAACAATTACCTAGAAAATAACATTTTTGCAGGAAAAATAATATCCACTTCAACATATATCATTTTTATTAATCTCTAGCAGTCATAAACAGCACCTACCATCTGCTCCCCACCACTCTCCCCATCCCCCCAGCCTCCCAACAAAGAACTACCCCACCAAGGGGAAAAAAATTCACATGGCCACTACTACTAGTGATCAAAAGGATTTCTTATCCCCACTCAAACTGGAGGAGAGTAAGCTAAATTGTGTATCAGCTTGCATTTAGATTGCTGAGAAGACTCTATAATGAGTAAACCACACCCAGCTCGAAAACAGATACTTGCCTCTTTCCACATAGCTTCTATAAGAGCAGCTTCCTTCTCTTTTTCAAGTTGAGCAGCAACTTCAGCAACAACTTTCTTCCTACCTTCCCGCAGACGCTTGTCTATTTCAAGCTTGGTCTCCTCAGAGTTCAAGCCCTCTTGAACTTTCTTCCGAATTGCCTCTGCTACTCTCCTTGCAGTTTCTTCTTCTATTAATTTTAATTCTGCCTCCTGTTGACGCCTGGAAAACATTAGAAATGTCAGAATAGTGATCGATGCAATAAGGGAGTAGTTTAGAGGAGATCAAACGTGCTCTGAAGCAAAATGGTATTTTTATCTCTCAAAGCATATAACATAAGGCAAGACTTACCAACAATTGACCTTTGATTTTTTTCGCAATTCAAAATTATAGTGAATGACAAACTAACCTCCAAGTCGAAAAAGGCACTATAACAATTATGCTTATGCTTTTCAAGCATACCTCTAACCGATTCCAGATCCAAAATATTTCAGTTTCAAATCTGGTGAACAGTAGATTAAGGAGGCACCCAAATGGATCATCAAAATAAACAATACCAGAAACTCCTCCAAATAATCCTGTGGAGAAGAATGTCAAGTAAAACGTAGCAGTTTTAATGTAAACTAATCAAATACTTCAGCACTTCCATTATAG